>NC_135963.1:0-15000 GCF_053455715.1 Rhinoraja longicauda
TGTAGACAGCAAGGATGGTGATTACAAACTACAGCAGGATCTTGGTCAGCTGGCCAAGTGGGCTGAGGATTGTTTAATGGAATTTAATGCATATAAGTGTGAGGTGTTGCCATTTGGGAAGTCCCACTAGGGCAGGACCTTTGCTGTGAATGGTGGGGCTGTGGGGAGTGTTTCCATCATCATCGGCGGTCACTGGAAGTAAGTGTGACTGTCCTCTCCAGAGGGTCAGGTACACCTGTGCGTGACTTTGTTTAACGTGGGGAGACTGGTGCACAGACAGCCACCACATGGTCCTTGACAGATCTGGGTCAGGATCCAGTGGCGTGGAGTCCAAGACGACCGGGGACCCTTTTCTGCTGCAGCCTTCATCCATCCGCCTTCCCAGCCGCTGTGACGCTCCACTAAAGTCAGCCGTCACCCTCCCTCCGCCTGTTCCACCATTGAGGTCTTGTTTGGATTGCTCTTTGTCAGGGACCTCCCCCTCGACCTTACCGCCATGGGTGACCCTACCAGGAGTGTAGCTCCAGACGGCATCGCTCTCAGGGTCTCAGGACCACACCAGCCTCTCCACCGCGACAAGGTGACACTCCATGGAGAAGGGGGACTGTTGTAGAGCAGAGGGATCTAGGAACGCAGGTACACCGTCCCCAGGTAGACAGGGGAGTGTTGTGGAGCAGAGGGATCTAGGAGCGCAGGTACACCGTCCCCTGAGAGTGTGGCATCACGGGTAGACAGGGAGTGTTGTAGAGCAGAGGGGTCTAGGAGCGCAGGTACACAGTCCCCTGAGAGTGTGGCATCACGGGTAGACAGGGAGTGTTGTAGAGCAGAGGGGTCTAGGAGCGCAGGTACACAGTCCCCTGAGTGTGGCGTCACAGGTAGACAGGGTGGTCAAGAAGGCATTCATTACATGAGTCTTCATAAGTCAGGGTAGTGAGTATAGAGAATAAAGAAGGGTCTGGACCCGAAACATCACCCATTCCTTCCATCCAGAGATGCTGCTCGACCCGCTGAGTTACTGCAGCATTTTGTGTCTTTACTGAGTTTAGAAGTTGAGATGTTATGTTATAGTTGTACAAGATGGTGGTGAGGCCCTAGTTGGAATGTTGTGTTCAGTTTTGGTCACCCTTGTGTGGGAGGGTTGTTGTTCAGCTGGGACAGAGCACAGAGAAGGTTTACGAGGATGTTGCCAGGACTCGAGGGCCTGAGCTATAGGGAGAGGTTGGGGCAGGCTGGGATTTTATTCCCTGGAGTACAGGAGGATGAGAGATGATCTTATAGAGGTGTACAAAATCATGAAGGGAATAGATAATGTGAATGCAGCCTTTATTTCCCCAGAGTAGAGTAATCGAGAACCAGGGGACATGGGTTTAAGGTGAGAGAGGGGGGAAAGATTAAAAACGAAGCTATGGGACAACTTTTCCACACAGAGGGTGGTGGGTGTATGGAACGAGCTGCCAGATGAGGTAGTTGAGGCCAGGACTGGGTTTCTATTCCATGGAGCGCAGGAGGATGAGGGGTGATCTTATAAAGGTGTACAAAATCATGAGAGGAATAGATCAGGTAGATGCACAGAGTCTCTTCCCCAGAGTAGGGGAATCGAGGACAATAGACAATAGACAATAGACAATAGTAGGAGTAGGCCATTCAGCCCTTCGAGCCAGCACCACCATTCAATGTGATCATGGCTGATCATTCTCAATCAGTACCCCGTTCCTGCCTTCTCCCCATACCCCCTGAATCTGCTATCCTTAAGAGCTCTATCCAGCTCTCTCTTGAATGCATTCAGAGAATTGGCCTCCACTGCCTTCTGAGGCAGAGAATTCCACAGATTCACAAGTCTCTGGGTGAAAAGGTTTATCCTCATCTCCGTTCTAAATGGCCTAACCCTTATTCTTAAACTGTGGCCCCTTGTTCTGGACTCCCCCAACATTGGGTACATGTTTCCTGCCTCTAATGTGTCCAACCCCTTAATAATCTTATATGTTTCAATAAGATCCCCTCTCATCCTTCTAAGACCAGAGGACATGGGTTCAAGGTGAAGGGGAAAAGATTTAATAAGAATCTGAGGGATAACTTTTCCACACAGAGGGTGGTGGGTGTATGGAACAAGCTGCCAGAGGAGGTAGTTGAGGCTGGGACTATCCCATCGTTTGAGAAACAGTTAGACTGGTGCATGGATAGGTCGGGTTTGGAGGGATATGGGCCAAACGCAGGCAGGTGGGACTAGTGTAGATGGGGCATGTTGGTCGGTGTGGGCAGGTGGGACTAGTGTAGATGGGGCATGTTGGCCGGGGTGGGCAGGTGGGACTAGTGTAGATGGGGCACGTTGGTTGGTGTGGGCAGGTGGGACTAGTGTAGATGGGGCATGTTGGCCGGGAAGTGGGCAGGTGGGACTAGTGTAGATGGGGGCATGTTGGTCGGTGTGGGCAGGTGGGACTAGTGTAGCTGGGACATTGTTGGTCGGTGTGGGCAGGTGGGACTAGTGTAGATGGGGGCATGTTGGTCAGAGTGGGGCAGGTGGGACTAGTGTAGCTGGGACATTGTTGGTCGGTGTGGGCAGGTGGGACTAGTGTAGATGGGGCATGTTGGTCGGTGTGGGCAGGTGGGACTAGTGTAGATGGGGCATGTTGGCCGGGGTGGGCAGGTGGGACTAGTGTAGATGGGGCACGTTGGTTGGTGTGGGCAGGTGGGACTAGTGTAGATGGGGCATGTTGGCCGGGGGTGGGCAGGTGGGACTAGTGTAGATGGGGCATGTTGGGTCGGTGTGGGCAGGTGGGACTAGTGTAGCTGGGACATTGTTGGTCGGTGTGGGCAGGTGGGACTAGTGTAGATGGGGCATGTTGGTCAGAGTGGGCAGGTGGGACTAGTGTAGCTGGGACATTGTTGGTCGGTGTGGGCAGGTGGGACTAGTGTAGATGGGGCATGTTGGTCGGTGTGGGCAGGTGGGACTAGTGTAGATGGGCATGTTGGTCGGTGTGGGCAGGTGGGACTAGTGTAGATGGGGCATGTTGGTCGGTGTGGGTAGGTGGGACTAGTGTAGATGGGGCATGTTGGCCGGTGTGGGAAGGTGGGACTAGTGTAGATGGGGCATGTTGGTCGGTGTGGGCAGGTGGGACTAGTGTAGATGGGGCATGTTGGTCGGGTGTGGGCAGGTGGGACTAGTGTAGATGGGGCATGTTGGTCGGTTGTGGGCAGGTGGGACTAGTGTAGACTGGGGCATGTTGGGCGGTGTGGGCAGGTGGGACTAGTGTAGATGGGGCATGTTGGTCGGTGTGGGCAGGTGGGACTAGTGTAGATGGGGCATGTTGGTCGGTGTGGGCAGGTGGGACTAGTGTAGATGGGGCGTGTTGGTCGGTGTGGGCAGGTGGGACTAGTGTAGATGGGGCATGTTGGTCGGTGTGGGCAGGTGGGACTAGTGTAGATGGGGCATGTTGGTCGGTGTGGGCAGGTGGGACTAGTGTAGATGGGGCATGTTGGTCGGTGTGGGCAGTTTAGTCTATTGTCACGTGTACCGAGGTACAGTGAAATGGATTTTATTGCGAGTTATCCAGTCAGTGGAAGGACTGACAATGATTACAATCAAGCTATCCACAGTGTACAGCCCAGCGGTATGAATATTGATTTCACTAACTTCAAGTAACCCTTGCCTTCCCTCTCTCTCTCTCTCCGTCTCTCCCCACCGTAGTTCTCCGACTACTTTCACTGTCCCTGATGAATTTTACTGATTGTATGTCTCATTGTCACCTTCCCCTCAGCGAACAATGAACCATTCTATATTTCCTTGATCACCATCAGCTTTAATCTATCGTTTTCACCAACCATACCCATCCAAATGTCTCTCGTTTCCTACTCCCCTGACCCTCAGTCTGAAGAAGGGTCTCGACCCAAAACGTCAGCCACTCCTCTCCAGAGATGCTGCCTGTCCCATTGAGTTACTCCAGCATTTTGTGTCTATCACAGTGTACAGGTGCCACAATAGAATGGAGGTTGGTTTGTATGATGGTCTGGGCTGTGTCCACAACTCTGTGATTTCTTGCGGTCTTGGTCGGAGCTGCTCCCAAACCGAGCTGCGATACATCCCGATAAAATGCTCTCTACGGCGCATCTGTAGAAGTTGGTGAGAGTTGTTGGGAACATGCCGAACTTCCTGAGCCTTCTCAGTAAGTGGAGGCGTGGGTGAGGTTTCTTGGCTGTTGCTTTGATATGGATGGAACTTGAATTGGTGTTTGTGGTGTTCACAGAAGAGTTTACAATGGAAAGGGTTGCGAGGAAGTCCTCAGAGATAAGAGATGGACAGACAAATACCACCTTGTAAAGGAGAGACTGGATTAGGTCAGCTCGTCTCTTGTGCCTGGCCCACCATTTAATGAGATGACACGAAAGTGGACCTTATTGTAGACAGCAAGGATGGTGATTACAAACTACAGCAGGATCTTGGTCAGCTGGCCAAGTGGGCTGAGGATTGTTTAATGGAATTTAATGCATATAAGTGTGAGGTGTTGCCATTTGGGAAGTCCCACTAGGGCAGGGACCTTTGCTGTGAATGGTGGGGCTGTGGGGGAGTGTTTCCATCATCATCGGCGGTCACTGGAAGTAAGTGTGACTGTCCTCTCCAGAGGGTCAGGTACACCTGTGCGTGACTTTGTTTAACGTGGGGAGACTGGTGCACAGACAGCCACCACATGGTCCTTGACAGATCTGGGTCAGGATCCAGTGGCATGGAGTCCAAGACGACCGGGGACCCTTTTCTGCTGCAGCCTTCATCCATCCGCCTTCCCAGCCGCTGTGACGCTCCACTAAAGTCAGCCGTCACCCTCCCTCCGCCTGTTCCACCATTGAGGTCTTGTTTGGATTGCTCTTTGTCAGGGACCTCCCCCTCGACCTTACCGCCATGGGTGACCCTACCAGGAGTGTAGCTCCAGACGGCATCGCTCTCAGGGTCTCAGGACCACACCAGCCTCTCCACCGCGACAAGGTGACACTCCATGGAGAAGGGGGACTGTTGTAGAGCAGAGGGATCTAGGAACGCAGGTACACCGTCCCCAGGTAGACAGGGAGTGTTGTGGAGCAGAGGGATCTAGGAGCGCAGGTACACCGTCCCCTGAGAGTGTGGCATCACGGGTAGACGGGGTGGTCAAGAAGGCATTCATTACATGAGTCTTCATAAGTCAGGGGTAGTGAGCATAGAGAATAAAGAAGGGTCTGGACCCGAAACATCCCCCATTCCTTCCATCCAGAGATGCTGCTCGACCCGCTGAGTTACTGCAGCATTTTGTGTCTTTACTGAGTTTAGAAGTTGAGATGTTATGTTATAGTTGTACAAGATGGTGGTGAGGCCCTAGTTGGAATGTTGTGTTCAGTTTTGGTCACCCTTGTGTGGGAGGGTTGTTGTTCAGCTGGACAGAGCACAGAGAAGGTTTACGAGGATGTTGCCAGGACTCGAGGGCCTGAGCTATAGGGAGAGGTTGGGGCAGGCTGGGATTTTATTCCCTGGAGTACAGGAGGATGAGAGATGATCTTATAGAGGTGTACAAAATCATGAAGGGAATAGATAATGTGAATGCAGTCTTTATTTCCCCAGAGTAGAGTAATCGAGAACCAGGGGACATGGGTTTAAGGTGAGAGGGGGGAAAGATTAAAAACGAAGCTATGGGACAACTTTTCCACACAGAGGGTGGTGGGTGTATGGAACGAGCTGCCAGATGAGGTAGTTGAGGCCAGGACTGGGTTTCTATTCCATGGAGCGCAGGAGGATGAGGGGTGATCTTATAAAGGTGTACAAAATCATGAGAGGAATAGATCAGGTAGATGCACAGAGTCTCTTCCCCAGAGTAGGGGAATCGAGGACAATAGACAATAGACAATAGACAATAGTAGGAGTAGGCCATTCAGCCCTTCGAGCCAGCACCACCATTCAATGTGATCATGGCTGATCATTCTCAATCAGTACCCCGTTCCTGCCTTCTCCCCATACCCCCTGAATCTGCTATCCTTAAGAGCTCTATCCAGCTCTCTCTTGAATGCATTCAGAGAATTGGCCTCCACTGCCTTCTGAGGCAGAGAATTCCACAGATTCACAAGTCTCTGGGTGAAAAGGTTTATCCTCATCTCCGTTCTAAATGGCCTAACCCTTATTCTTAAACTGTGGCCCCTTGTTCTGGACTCCCCCAACATTGGGTACATGTTTCCTGCCTCTAATGTGTCCAACCCCTTAATAATCTTATATGTTTCAATAAGATCCCCTCTCATCCTTCTAAGACCAGAGGACATGGGTTCAAGGTGAAGGGGAAAAGATTTAATAAGAATCTGAGGGGTAACTTTTCCACACAGAGGGTGGTGGGTGTATGGAACAAGCTGCCAGAGGAGGTAGTTGAGGCTGGGACTATCCCATCGTTTGAGAAACAGTTAGACTGGTGCATGGATAGGTCGGGTTTGGAGGGATATGGGCCAAACGCAGGCAGGTGGGACTAGTGTAGATGGGGCATGTTGGTCGGTGTGGGCAGGTGGGACTAGTGTAGATGGGGCATGTTGGCCGGGGTGGGCAGGTGGGACTAGTGTAGATGGGGCACGTTGGTTGGTGTGGGCAGGTGGGACTAGTGTAGATGGGGCATGTTGGCCGGGGTGGGCAGGTGGGACTAGTGTAGATGGGGCATGTTGGTCGGTGTGGGCAGGTGGGACTAGTGTAGCTGGGACATTGTTGGTCGGTGTGGGCAGGTGGGACTAGTGTAGATGGGGCATGTTGGTCAGAGTGGGCAGGTGGGACTAGTGTAGCTGGGACATTGTTGGTCGGTGTGGGCAGGTGGGACTAGTGTAGATGGGGCATGTTGGTCGGTGTGGGCAGGTGGGACTAGTGTAGATGGGGCATGTTGGCCGGGGTGGGCAGGTGGGACTAGTGTAGATGGGGCACGTTGGTTGGTGTGGGCAGGTGGGACTAGTGTAGATGGGGCATGTTGGCCGGGGTGGGCAGGTGGGACTAGTGTAGATGGGGCATGTTGGTCGGTGTGGGCAGGTGGGACTAGTGTAGCTGGGACATTGTTGGTCGGTGTGGGCAGGTGGGACTAGTGTAGATGGGGCATGTTGGTCAGAGTGGGCAGGTGGGACTAGTGTAGCTGGGACATTGTTGGTCGGTGTGGGCAGGTGGGACTAGTGTAGATGGGGCATGTTGGTCGGTGTGGGCAGGTGGGACTAGTGTAGATGGGGCATGTTGGTCGGTGTGGGCAGGTGGGACTAGTGTAGATGGGGCATGTTGGTCGGTGTGGGTAGGTGGGACTAGTGTAGATGGGGCATGTTGGTCGGTGTGGGCAGGTGGGACTAGTGTAGATGGGGCATGTTGGTCGGTGTGGGCAGGTGGGACTAGTGTAGATGGGGCATGTTGGTCGGTGTGGGCAGGTGGGACTAGTGTAGATGGGGCGTGTTGGTCGGTGTGGGCAGGTGGGACTAGTGTAGATGGGGCATGTTGGGCGGTGTGGGCAGGTGGGACTAGTGTAGATGGGGCGTGTTGGTCGGTGTGGGCAGGTGGGACTAGTGTAGATGGGGCATGTTGGTCGGTGTGGGCAGGTGGGACTAGTGTAGATGGGGCATGTTGGTCGGTGTGGGCAGGTGGGACTAGTGTAGAGGGGGCATGTTGGTCGGTGTGGGCAGGTGGGACTAGTGTAGATGGGGCATGTTGGGCGGTGTGGGCAGGTGGGACTAGTGTAGATGGGGCATGTTGGTCAGTGTGGGCAGGTGGGACTAGTGTAGATGGGGCATGTTGGGCGGTGTGGGCAGGTGGGACTAGTGTAGATGGGGCATGTTGGTCGGTGTGGGCAGGTGGGACTAGTGTAGATGGGGCATGTTGGTCGGTGTGGGCAGGTGGGACTAGTGTAGATGGGGCATGTTGGTCGGTGTGGGCAGGTGGGACTAGTGTAGATGGGGCATGTTGGGCGGTGTGGGCAGGTGGGACTAGTGTAGATGGGGCATGTTGGTCGGTGTGGGCAGGTGGGACTAGTGTAGATGGGGCATGTTGGTCGGTGTGGGCAGGTGGGACTAGTGTAGATGGGGCATGTTGGTCGGTGTGGGCAGGTGGGACTAGTGTAGATGGGGCATGTTGGTCGGTGTGGGCAGGTGGGACTATTGTAGATGGGGCATGTTGGGCGGTGTGGGCAGGTGGGACTAGTGTAGATGGGGCATGTTGGTCGGTGTGGGCAGGTGGGACTAGTGTAGATGGGGCATGTTGGTCGGTGTGGGCAGGTGGGACTAGTGTAGATGGGGCATGTTGGTCGGTGTGGGCAGGTGGGACTAGTGTAGATGGGGCATGTTGGTCGGTGTGGGCAGGTGGGACTAGTGTAGATGGGGCATGTTGGTCGGTGTGGGCAGGTGGGACTAGTGTAGATGGGGCATGTTGGTCGGTGTGGGCAGGTGGGACTAGTGTAGATGGGGCATGTTGGTCGGTGTGGGCAGGTGGGACTAGTGTAGATGGGGCATGTTGGGCGGTGTGGGCAGGTGGGACTAGTGTAGATGGGGCATGTTGGTCGGTGTGGGCAGGTGGGACTAGTGTAGATGGGGCATGTTGGTCGGTGTGGGCAGGTGGGACTAGTGTAGATGGGGCATGTTGGTCGGTGTGGGCAGGTGGGACTAGTGTAGATGGGGCATGTTGGTCGGTGTGGGCAGGTGGGACTAGTGTAGATGGGGCATGTTGGTCGGTGTGGGCAGGTGGGACTAGTGTAGATGGGGCATGTTGGGCGGTGTGGGCAGGTGGGACTAGTGTAGATGGGGCATGTTGGTCGGTGTGGGCAGGTGGGACTAGTGTAGATGGGGCATGTTGGTCGGTGTGGGCAGGTGGGACTAGTGTAGATGGGGCATGTTGGTCGGTGTGGGCAGGTGGGACTAGTGTAGATGGGGCATGTTGGTCGGTGTGGGCAGGTGGGACTAGTGTAGATGGGGCATGTTGGTCGGTGTGGGCAGGTGGGACTAGTGTAGATGGGGCATGTTGGTCGGTGTGGGCAGGTGGGACTAGTGTAGATGGGGCATGTTGGTCGGTGTGGGCAGGTGGGACTAGTGTAGATGGGGCATGTTGGTCGGTGTGGGCAGGTGGGACTAGTGTAGATGGGGCATGTTGGTCGGTGTGGGCAGGTGGGACTAGTGTAGATGGGGCATGTTGGTCGGTGTGGGCAGGTGGGACTAGTGTAGATGGGGCATGTTGGTCGGTGTGGGCAGGTGGGACTAGTGTAGATGGGGCATGTTGGTCGGTGTGGGCAGGTGGGACTAGTGTAGATGGGGCATGTTGGGCGGTGTGGGCAGGTGGGACTAGTGTAGATGGGGCATGTTGGTCGGTGTGGGCAGGTGGGACTAGTGTAGATGGGGCATGTTGGTCGGTGTGGGCAGGTGGGCTAGTGTAGATGGGGCATGTTGGTCGGTGTGGGCAGGTGGGACTAGTGTAGATGGGGCATGATGGTCGGTGTGGGCAGGTGGGACTAGTGTAGATGGGGCATGTTGGTCGGTGTGGGCAGGTGGGACTAGTGTAGATGGGGCATGTTGGTCGGTGTGGGCAGGTGGGACTAGTGTAGATGGGGCATGTTGGTCGGTGTGGGCAGGTGGGACTAGTGTAGATGGGGCATGTTGGTCGGTGTGGGCAGGTGGGACTAGTGTAGATGGGGCATGTTGGTCGGTGTGGGCAGGTGGGACTAGTGTAGATGGGGCATGTTGGGCGGTGTGGGCAGGTGGGACTAGTGTAGATGGGGCATGTTGGTCGGTGTGGGCAGGTGGGACTAGTGTAGATGGGGCATGTTGGTCGGTGTCAGCAGGTGGGACTAGTGTAGATGGGGCATGTTGGTCGGTGTGGGCAGGTGGGACTAGTGTAGATGGGGCATGTTGGTCGGTGTGGGCAGGTGGGACTAGTGTAGATGGGGCATGTTGGTCGGTGTGGGCAGGTGGGGACTAGTGTAGATGGGGCATGTTGGGCGGTGTGGGCAGGTGGGACTAGTGTAGATGGGGCATGTTGGTCGGTGTGGGCAGGTGGGACTAGTGTAGATGGGGCATGTTGGTCCGTGTGGGCAGGTGGGACTAGTATAGATGGGGCATGTTGGTCGGTGTGGGCAGGTGGGACTAGTGTAGATGGGGCATGTTGGTCGGTGTTGGCATGTGGGACTAGTGTAGATGGGGCATGTTGGTCGGTGTGGGCAGGTGGGACTAGTGTAGATGGGGCATGTTGGTCGGTGTGGGCAGGTGGGACTAGTGTAGATGGGGCATGTTGGTCGGTGTGGGCAGGTGGGACTAGTGTAGATGGGGCATGTTGGTCGGTGTGGGCAGGTGGGACTAGTGTAGATGGGGCATGTTGGTCGGTGTGGGCAGGTGGGACTAGTGTAGATGGGGCATGTTGGTCGGTGTGGGCAGGTGGGACTAGTGTAGATGGGGCATGTTGGTCGGTGTGGGCAGGTGGGACTAGTGTAGATGGGGCATGTTGGTCGGTGTGGGCAGGTGGGACTAGTGTAGATGGGGCATGTTGGTCGGTGTGGGCAGGTGGGACTAGTGTAGATGGGGCATGTTGGTCGGTGTGGGCAGGTGGGACTAGTGTAGATGGGGCATGTTGGTCGGTGTGGGCAGGTGGGACTAGTGTAGATGGGGCATGTTGGGCGGTGTGGGCAGGTGGGACTAGTGTAGATGGGGCATGTTGGTCGGTGTGGGCAGGTGGGACTAGTGTAGATGGGGCATGTTGGTCGGTGTCAGCAGGTGGGACTAGTGTAGATGGGGCATGTTGGTCGGTGTGGGCAGGTGGGACTAGTGTAGATGGGGCATGTTGGTCGGTGTGGGCAGGTGGGACTAGTGTAGATGGGGCATGTTGGTCGGTGTGGGCAGGTGGGACTAGTGTAGATGGGGCATGTTGGGCGGTGTGGGCAGGTGGGACTAGTGTAGATGGGGCATGTTGGTCGGTGTGGGCAGGTGGGACTAGTGTAGATGGGGCATGTTGGTCCGTGTGGGCAGGTGGGACTAGTATAGATGGGGCATGTTGGTCGGTGTGGGCAGGTGGGACTAGTGTAGATGGGGCATGTTGGTCGGTGTTGGCATGTGGGACTAGTGTAGATGGGGCATGTTGGTTGGTGTGGGCAGGTGGGACTAGTGTAGATGGGGCATGTTGGTCGGTGTGGGCAGGTGGGACTAGTGTAGATGGGGCATGTTGGTCGGTGTGGGCAGGTGGGACAAGTGTAGATGGGGCATGTTGGTCGGTGTGGGCAGGTGGGACTAGTGTAGATGGGGCATGTTGGTCGGTGTGGGCAGGTGGGACTAGTGTAGATGGGGCATGTTGGTCGGTGTGGGCAGTTGGGACTAGTGTAGATGGGGCATGTTGGTCGGTGTGGGCAGGTGGGACTAGTGTAGATGGGGCATGTTGGTCGGTGTGGGCAGGTGGGACTAGTGTAGATGGGGCATGTTGGTCGGTGTGGGCAGGTGGGACTAGTGTAGATGGGGCATGTTGGTCGGTGTGGGCAACTGGGACTAGTGTAGATGGGGCATGTTGGTCGGTGTGGGCAGGTGGGACTAGTGTAGATGGGGCATGTTGGTCGGTGTGGGCAGGTGGGACTAGTGTAGATGGGGCATGTTGGTCGGTGTGGGCAGGTGGGACTAGTGTAGATGGGGCATGTTGGTCGGTGTGGGCAGGTGGGACTAGTGTAGATGGGGCATGTTGGTCGGTGTGGGCAGGTGGGACTAGTGTAGATGGGGCATGTTGGTCGGTGTGGGCAGGTGGGACTAGTGTAGATGGGGCATGTTGGTCGGTGTGGGCAGGTGGGACTAGTGTAGATGGGGCATGTTGGTCGGTGTGGGCAGGTGGGACTAGTGTAGATGGGGCATGTTGGTCGGTGTGGGCAGTTGGGACTAGTGTAGATGGGGCATGTTGGTCGGTGTGGGCAGGTGGGACTAGTGTAGATGGGGCATGTTGGTCGGTGTGGGCAGGTGGGACTAGTGTAGATGGGGCATGTTGGTCGGTGTGGGCAGTTGGGACTAGTGTAGATGGGGCATGTTGGTCGGTGTGGGCAGGTGGGACTAGTGTAGATGGGGCATGTTGGTCGGTGTGGGCAGGTGGGACTAGTGTAGATGGGGCATGTTGGTCGGTGTGGGCAGGTGGGACTAGTGTAGATGGGGCATGTTGGTCGGTGTGGGCAGGTGGGACTAGTGTAGATGGGGCATGTTGGTCGGTGTGGGCAGGTGGGACTAGTGTAGATGGGGCATGTTGGTCGGTGTGGGCAGGTGGGACTAGTGTAGATGGGGCATGTTGGTCGGTGTGGGCAAGTGGGACTAGTGTAGATGGGGCATGTTGGTCGGTGTGGGCAGGTGGGACTAGTGTAGATGGGGCATGTTGGTCGGTGTGGGCAGGTGGGACTGGTGTAGATGGGGCATGTTGGTCGGTGTGGGCAGGTGGGACTAGTGTAGATGGGGCATGTTGGTCGGTGTGGGCAGGTGGGACTAGTGTAGATGGGGCATGTTGGTCGGTGTGGGCAGGTGGGACTAGTGTAGATGGGGCATGTTGGTCGGTGTGGGCGGGTGGGACTAGTGTAGATGGGGCATGTTGGTCGGTGTGGGCAGGTGGGACTAGTGTAGATGGGGCATGTTGGTCGGTGTGGGCAGGTGGGACTAGTGTAGATGGGGCATGTTGGTCGGTGTGGGCAGGTGGGACTAGTGTAGATGGGGCATGTTGGTCGGTGTGGGCAGGTGGGACTAGTGTAGATGGGGCATGTTGGGCGGTGTGGGCAGGTGGGACTAGTGTAGATGGGGCATGTTGGGCGGTGTGGGCAGGTGGGACTAGTGTAGATGGGGCATGTTGGTCGGTGTGGGCAGGTGGGACTAGTGTAGATGGGGCATGTTGGTCGGTGTGGGCAGGTGGGACTAGTGTAGATGGGGCATGTTGGTCGGTGTGGGCAGGTGGGACTAGTGTAGATGGGGCATGTTGGTCGGTGTGGGCAGGTGGGACTAGTGTAGATGGGGCATGTTGGTCGGTGTGGGCAGGTGGGACTAGTGTAGATGGGGCATGTTGGTCGGTGTGGGCAGGTGGGACTAGTGTAGATGGGGCATGTTGGTCGGTGTGGGCAGGTGGGACTAGTGTAGATGGGGCATGTTGGTCGGTGTGGGACTAGTGTAGATGGGGCATGTTGGTCGGTGTGGGCAGGTGGGACTAGTGTAGATGGGGCATGTTGGTCGGTGTGGGCAGGTGGGACTAGTGTAGATGGGGCATGTTGGTCGGTGTGGGCAGGTGGGACTAGTGTAGATGGGGCATGTTGGTCGGTGTGGGCAGGTGGGACTAGTGTAGATGGGGCATGTTGGGCGGTGTGGGCAGGTGGGACTAGTGTAGATGGGGCATGTTGGGCGGTGTGGGCAGGTGGGACTAGTGTAGATGGGGCATGTTGGTCGGTGTGGGCAGGTGGGACTAGTGTAGATGGGGCATGTTGGTCGGTGTGGGCAGGTGGGACTAGTGTAGATGGGGCATGTTGGTCGGTGTGGGCAGGTGGGACTAGTGTAGATGGGGCATGTTGGTCGGTGTGGGCAGGTGGGACTAGTGTAGATGGGGCATGTTGGTCGGTGTGGGCAGGTGGGACTAGTGTAGATGGGGCATGTTGGTCGGTGTGGGCAGGTGGGACTAGTGTAGATGGGGCATGTTGGTCGGTGTGGGCAGGTGGGTGGATGGTCCGTTTCCACACTGTATCACTCTGTGACTCTCTGACATTAGTACGGGTATATGGATAGGACGGGTTTATTCCAACTACCATTATTCCGAAATAAACCACTCAACCCGCCGGCTAGTGGATGTTAAACCCACCCGGGTACAACACGGCCGAGGGGGAGCATTGTCCAAGCTCTGACCACGGGTGTGAGACTGGACATTGGGCTGTGTCCAACTTTAGACCAGTTTGCCAGTGTAGCTGACCCCGTGTGTCACGGCCCCTGGTCATTCCGAGCGGTCCACGCGTATTTGTGACTTGATTCCTCGTGAAACAGAACGACAGTGATGTGATCCAAGTGCCGGACATCACTGGCGGTCAGTCCACACCACCGGTCAGCAGCGAGTCCGCTCGGCCCGCGGGGCTAGCCCCTTCTCCCGGGGGAGTAACTCCGGCGGGCTGGGCCGGGCCGGGCCGGGGTCGCCAGGGTGTGTATCCCGCTACTCTGTCTGGCCCGGGTCATGTTTGTAATTCAGCAGAATCCTGCAACACATCCGCAGAAACAATACAGATCAGATCAGAGATGTGAATATTGGTCGCACAGACCAGGGGGGGAATGGGAGAGAAATAACCTCCCGCGGGGAGAGAGAGGGGGGGGGGGAGAGAGGGGTAGAGAGGGAGGAGAGAGGGGGGGAGAGAGGGGGGGAGAGAGAGGGGGGGGAGAGGGGGGGGAGAGAGGGGGGAGAGAGAGAGAGGGGGGAGAGGGGGGAGAGAGAGAGAGGGGTAGAGAGGGAGGAGAGAGGGGGGAGAGAGTAGAGGCGAGAAATAACCTCCCGCGGGGAGAGAGAGGGGGGGGGAGAGAGGGGTAGAGAGGGAGGAGAGAGGGGGGGGGAGAGAGAGGGGGGAGAGAGGGGGGGGAGAGAGGGGGGGAGAGAGAGAGAGGGGGGAGAGAGGGGTAGAGAGGGAGAGGGGTAGAGAGGGAGGAGAGAGGGGGAGAGAGGGGTAGAGAGGGAGGGAGAGAGGGGGGGAGAGAGAGGGGGGAGAGAGGGGGGGAGAGAGGGGGGAGAGAGAGAGAGGGGGGAGAGAGAGAGAGGGGTAGAGAGGGAGGAGAGAGGGGGGAGAGAGTAGAGGCGAGAAATAACCTCCCGCGGGGAGAGAGAGGGGGGGGGAGAGAGGGGTAGAGAGGGAGGAGAGAGGGGGGGAGAGAGAGGGGGGGAGAGAGGGGGGGAGAGAGGGGGGAGAGAGAGAGAGGGGGGGAGAGGGGGAGAGAGAGAGAGGGGTAGAGAGGGAGGAGAGAGGGGGGAGAGAGAGTAGAGCGAGAAATAACCTCCGCGGGGAGAGAGGGGGGGGGGGGAGAGGGGTAGAGAGGGAGGAG
>NC_135963.1:20000-21476 GCF_053455715.1 Rhinoraja longicauda
AGTATAGGAGCAGAGAGGTCCTTCTGCAGTTGTACAGGGCCCTAGTGAGACCGCACCTGGAGTACTGTGTGCAGTGGAGGCCAATTCTCTGAATGCATTCAAGGGAGAGCTAGATAGAGCTCTTAAGGATAGCGGAGTGAGGGGGTATGGGGAGAAGGTAGGAACGAGGTACTGATTGAGAGTGATCAGCCATGATCACATTGAATGGTGGTGCTGGCTCGAAGGGCCGAATGGCCTCCTCCTGCACCTGGCAGGAGAATGGGGTTGGGAGGCAGAGCTAGATCAGCCATGATTGAATGGCGTAGTGGACTTGATGGATCAAGTGGCCTGATTCTGCTGCTATCACCGCTAACACTGGTCATCCCGCGTGTTGTTAACCCGGGCTAATGCCCCATGAGGAGGGGGGGGGGTGATTGTGGAGGGGGGTGATTGGGGAGGGGGGTGATTGGGGAGGGGGGGGTGATTGGGGAGGGGGTGATTGGGGAGGGGAGGGGAGGGGAGGGGAGGGGGTGTGATTGGGGAGTGGGTGATTGGGGAGGGGAGGGGTGTGATTGGGGAGGGGAGGGGGTGATTGGGGAGGGGAGGGGGGTGATTGGGGAGGGGAGGGGGTGATTGGGTGAGGGGAGGGGAGGGGTGATTGCGGAGGGGGGTGATTGGGGGGGAGGGGAGGGGAGCGTGATTGGGGGGGGGAGGGGAGGGTGATTGGGGGGGGAGGGGAGGGTGATTGGGGGGGAGGGGAGGGTGATTGGGGGGGAGGGGAGGGTGATTGGGGGGGAGGGGAGGGTGATTTGGGGGGAGGGGAGGGTGATTGGGGGGGGAGGGGGGGTGTGATAGGGGAGGGGAGGGGAGGGTGATTGGGGGGGGAGTGATTGGGGAGGGTGGAGTTGAGCCGCTTAACGCCGGTCACCTGCGCCGGTCATTGTCCGGAGCCCCCCCGCCCCCCCCCGCCCCCCGCGGCCGCGACAATTAGTCAGGTGCTCCACATTAAACCGCCTCACCGAATATAGATGTTAATTGTCGGACACATACACCACTTCCCCACCCACCCACCCACCCCGTCTCTCTCCGTGACTCCGGGCGGGGTATAAATCCCTTATCCGCCGCCGCGGCAACAACGCTCACTCCGGACCGAGACTGACCAGCGGGTGAGAGGTGTTGGAAAACCGGGAGACACAAGGAACTGCAGATGCTGGTTAATGCGAGAAAGGCCAGAGTGCTGGAGTAACTCTGCGGGTCAGGCAGCATCTGTGGGGGAACATGGACAGGTGACGGTTTAGGTGGAGACCCAAACGTCGCTTATTCGCGTTGAGAAAAGTCTTCAAAGTGAAAGGAATGATCGACATTTCAGATCAGTCTGAAGAAAGGTCTCGACCCAAAACACCACCTATCCATGTTCCCCACAGATGCTGCCCGACCCGCTGAGTTACTTACTCCAACACTCTGTGTCCTTTTGTGTTAGAAAATTGAGCGGCGCTG
>NC_135963.1:21976-41976 GCF_053455715.1 Rhinoraja longicauda
CCCTTAAACTAACCAGTCCGCAGAAGGGTCTTGACCAGAAATGTCACCCATTCCTTTTCACCACAGACGCTGCCTGACCCGCTGAGTTACTCCAGCATTTTGTGTGGATCAGAGAGAGTTAGTGGATGGTTGGACAGGTGCAGCGGGTAGAGCTGCTGCCTCACGGCGCCAGAGACCCGGGTTCGACCCCGACTACGGGTGCTGTCTGTACGGAGTTTGTACGTTCTCCCTGTGACCTGCGTGGGTTTTCTCCGGGCGCTCCGGTTTCCTGCCACACTCCAAAGACGCGCGGGTTTTGTAGGTTAATTGACTTCTGTAAATTGTCCCGAGTGTGTGTGGGATAGTATTAGTGTGCGGGGATCGCTGGGCGGCGCGGACTCGGTGAACCGAAGGGCCTGTTTCTGTGCTGTATCTATAAACGGAACTAAAAGACCTGGATTGTTTTCTCTGACACGCCAGAGGTTTGGGGGAGAGAGAGGGGGGGGGGGGGGGGAAGAGGGGGTGTTAGAGAGACCTGACGAGAATAAGGGGAGGCTATTTCGGACTGAGATGAGGAAAAACTTTTTCACCCAGAGAGTGTGAATTTGTGGAATTCTCTGCCACAGAGGGCAGTGGAGGCCAATTCACTGGATGCTTTCAAGAGAGTTAGATAGAGCTCTAGGGGCTAGTGGAATCAAGGGATATGGGGAGAAGGCAGGCACGGGTTATTGATTGTGGACGATCAGCCATGATTACAATGAATGGCGGTGCTGTCTCGAAGGGCCGAACGGCCTCCTCCTGCACCTATTTTCTATGTTTATACTTGTGAGAGGGTGTAGATAGGGTAGACAGTCAGAACCTTTTCCCTGGGGTGGGAATGGCAATACTAAAGGGCACAGCCTTAAGGTGGAGGGGGGAAGTTTACAGGGGCAGGTTTATTCACACAGAGGGGGGGTGGGGGGCCTGGAACGTGCTGCCAGGGGTGGGGGTCTGGAACGCACTGCCAGGGGTGGGGGTCTGGAACGTGCTGTCAGGGTGGGGGTCTGGAACGCACTGTCAGGGTGGGGTCTGGAACGCACTGTCAGGGTGGGGGTCTGGAACGCACTGTCAGGGTAGGGTCTGGAACGCACTGTCAGGGTGGGGGTCTGGAACGCGCTGTCAGGGGTGGGGGTCTGGAACGCGCTGTCAGGGTGGGGTCTGGAACGCACTGCCAGGGGTGGGGGTCTGGAACGTGCTGTCAGGGTGGGGGGTCTGGAACGCACTGGTCAGGGTGGGGGTCTGGAACGCACTGTCAGGGTGGGGGTCTGGAACGCACTGTCAGGGTGGGGGGTGGAGGCAGAGGCGTTTAGACATGGATCTGCAGGAGATTGGTTTAACATGGAGTCGTGTTCGGCACTGACATTGTGGGCCGAAGGGCCTGTTCCTGTGCTGTACTGTTCCATGTTCCATCATAGAAAGTTGAAACTCTCTGGTTCCCGACTCTTAAGCCAAATTGCTCAGGAGACTGAACTGGAAAGGGTTCAGAGAAGATTTACGAGGATGTTGCCAGGGACTAGAGGGTGTGAGCTACAGGGAGAGGTTGAGTAGGCTGGGTCTCTATTCCATGGAGCGCAGGAGGATGAGGGTGATCTTATAGAGGTGTACAAAAATCATGAGGGGAATAGATCGGGTAGATGCACAGAGTCTCTTGCCTAGAGTAGGGGAATCGAGGACCAGAGGACATAGGTTCAAGGTGAAGGGGAAAAGATTTAATAGGAATCTGACGGGTAACTTTTTCACACAGAGGGTGGTGGGTGTATGGAACGAGCTGCCGGAGGAGGTAGTCGAGGCTGGGACTATCCTGTTGTGTAAGAAACAGTTAGACAGGTACATGGATAGGACAGGTTTGGAGAGATATGGTCCAAGTGCAGGTAAGTGGGACTAGTGTAGCTGGGACATGTTGGCCAGTGTGGGCGAGTTGGGCCGAAGGGCCTGTTTCCAAGCTGTAACTGACAGAATCGGGAGAAAAAAATCTGGTGAAACATGATTTGTTCAACAGTTTGTTATTTTGCTTCATGGAGCCGACGTAAAGCCCTTTCGGCCCATCAGGTCCGTGCTGACCCATCTACACTGATCCCACCTCACTCTCCCCACACTCCCACCAACTCTCCCCAGTCACGGATACGCCAACACCAAGTCCGTCTATCACCGCACTGATGAAGGGCCGCACACGGGCGGCCTGGTCTGGTTTGGCATGGCCCGGCGCTTTCACCAGGGACACGGTGGTGCAGCGGGTAGAGCTGCTGCTTCCAGCGCCAGAGACCCGGGTACCATCCCCACCACGGGTTCTGTCTGTACGGAGTTTGTACGTTCTCCCCGTGACCTGCGTGGGTTTTCTCCGGGTGCTCCGGTTTCCTCCCACTCTCCAAAGACGTGCGGGTTTGTAGGTTAATGGGCTTGGTTTAAGTGTGTGTGGGACAGTGTTAGTGTGTGGGGGTCGGCACAGACTCGGTGGGCCGAAGGGCCAGTTTCCGCGCTGTATCTCTAAACTAAACTAAATTACATCAGTCTGGAGAAGGGACTCGACCTTAAACATCACCCATTCCCTTCCCTCCACAGATGCTGTCTGACCCGCTGAGTTACTCCAGCACTCTGTCTCTTTCTTCGATTTAAACCAGCATCTGCAGTTCCTTCCTACATAAACTAGACTCGACGTTGGCGGGTGTTTTGTGGCCGTTTCTACCTGTGCGGGACAGGTTCCCAGTGTTAATTATACCTGCTGGAGGTTACTTTGTCTGTCTGCTGTCTGCTGTCTGCTGTCCTTCCTCGAGTGTGTCCGCCCGCCTCGATACTAAATCAATCGGGTCCCGATCCATTACTGATGTTCCACACACGACAGTCCAACTTGTCCCACCTGCGCTCCCACCTGTAGCTCCCTCCACATCACCTGACACCTTCTGTCCGGCGCTGGAAACCGCCACGGGAACGACGTGTTCACCTGCACCTCCACTAGGACAATACCATGGTGTCGCCCCTCCCGCCTCCAAGCTGGCAAACCCCCCCCCCCCCTTCTTCCCCGCCCTTCCCCGCCCCATCAATTGGTCTAACCCCCCCCCCCCTCTATTGAATAAGAAGGAACTGCAGATGCTGGTTTAAACCAAGACACACAAAATGCTGGAGTAACTCAGCGGGTCAGGCAGCATCTCTGGAGAGAAGGAATGGGTGATGTTTCAGGTAAAGGGTCTCGACCTGAAACGTCTCCTATCCATGTTCTCCACAGATTGCTGCCTGTCCCGCTGAGTTACTCCAGCACTCTGTGTCTTACCTCCCTTCCACCACCTCCATCTACACCTCACGCTGCCTCGGCAAGGCCAGCAGCATCATCAAGGACCAGTCTCACCCCGGTCACTCCCTCTCCTCCCCTCTCCCATCGGCAAGAGGTACAGAAGTGTGAAAACACACACCTCCAGATTCAGGGACAGTTTCTTCCCGGCCGTTATCAGGCAACTGAACCGTCCTCTCACCAACTAGAGAGCGGTTCCTGACCTCCCATCTACCTCATTGGAGACCCTTAGACTATCTTTGATTGGACTTTGCTGGCTTTACCTTGCACTAAACGTCACTCCCTTACCCTGTATCTGTATACTGTGGACGGCTCGATTGTAATCATGTATTGTCTTTCCGCTGACTGGTTAGCGCGCAACACAAGCTTCTCTCTGTACCTCGGTACATGTAACAATAAACTGAGCTGGTATCTTTCTAAATCAAAAACTAGGAACCTGTCTCAATGTCTTTTTAAACATTGTTATTGTAAATGAGTGTAACCCAGAGCTCTGTCTGTTAGCGCTCACTGGGATACGGAGGGGAACAGGGGAGTAAATGTTGATTATTTGAAAATGTTTTCAATGGAATTACCCAGCGTGGAGACTGGCCCTTTGGCCCATCGAGTCCCTGCCAACCACCAACCACCCACTTACTCTAATCTTATTTTATTCCACCTCTCACCCACGCACCGGAGGCAATTTACAGCGGTCCATTAATCTCCCCCTCCCCCATCCTGCACATCTTTGGTCACGGGTAGAAGGTGCAAACTCCACACAGACAGCATTTGAAGGTTAGGATGGAACCCGGTCTCTGGCGCTGTGAGGTAGAGGCTCCACCCGCTGCGTTGCCCAATATTACTTGTGTTTTTTCACTGGGTGACGCAGTGGGTAGAACTGCTGCCTCTCAGCACCAGGGACCTTTGATTGATCCTGACCCCTGGTGCTGTCTGTGTGGAGTTCGCACGTTCTCCCATGGGTTTCCTCCGGGTGCTCCGGTTTCCCCCACACACTAAAGATGTGCGGGTTTATAAGTTAACTGACTTCTGTAAATAGCCCCGAGTGTGTTGGGAGTGGATGGTAAAGTGGGACAGAAACATAGACAATAAGTGCAGGAGGAGGCCATTCGGCCCTTCGAGCCATTCACTGTGATCATGGCTGATCATCCACAATCAGTAACCCGTGCCTGCCTTCTCCCCATATCCCTTGATTCCAGTAGCCCCTAGAGCTCTATCTAACTCTCTTTTAAATTCATCCAGTGAATTGGCCTCCACTGCCCTCTGTGGCAGAGAATTCCACAGATTCACAACTCTCTGGGTGAAAAAGTGACTTCTCACCTCAGTTTTAAATGCCCCCCCCCCCCCCCCTCCCCTTTATTCTCAGACTGTGGCCTCTGGTTCTGGACTCCCCCAACATTGGGAACATTTTTCCTGCATCTAGCTTGTCCAGTCCTTTTATAATTTTATATAGAAGTTTTATGTAATGTAGAAGTTGAGGATGGGTGATGGGTTGGGTGTGGGGCTGAGGGACCTGTTTCTGTGCTGTATCTCTAAACTAAACAAATCCCTTTTGAAAGGTGAGTAAATATTTCCATGCGTGTTCAGGTGAATTTGTTTTTCTGGGCATCCTTCACTCTGATCCTGTCTTTGGTGGAAAGTTGTTGTGATGTGGAGTGGATGTTTCCACTAATGGGAGAGTCTAGGACCAGAGGGCACAGCCTCAGAATTAAAGAATGCACCGTTAGAAAGGAGATGAGGAGGAATTTCTTTAGCCATAGTGTGGCCAATCTGTGGAATTCATTGCCACAGACGGCTGTGGAGGCCACAAGTCAGTGGGTATTTTTAAGGCAGCGATAGATACTTGATTAGTGCGGGTGTCGGGGTTATGGGGAGAAGGCAGGAGAATGGGGTTAGGAGGGAAAGATAGATTAGCTGTGATTGAATGGTGGAGTAGACTTGATGGGCCGAATGGCCTAATTCTGCTCCTTCAACATCTGAACACCGAAGATGCTCCAGTTAATCTGAGGGCTTAGTGGTAGAGCTGCTGCCTCACAGCGCCAGAGACCCGGGTTCCATCCTGGCTACAGGTGCTGTCTGTACGGAGTTTGTACGTTCTCCTTGTGACTGCATGTGTTTTCTCTGGGTGCTCCGGTTTCCTCCCACACTCCAAAGACGTGCAGGTTTGTAGGTTAATCAGCTTGGTATAAATGTAAATTGTCCCGAGTGTGTGTAGGATAGTGTTAGTGTGCAGTGATTGTGTGCAGGAAAAATGTTTCCGATGTTGGAATCTAGAACCAGGGGCCACAGTTTAAGAATAAGAGGGAGGCCATTTAGGACTGAGTTAGGAAAAACTTTTTCACCCAGAGAGTTGTGAATCTGTGGAATTATCTTCCACAGAAGGCAGTGGAGGCTGATTCACTGGATGTTTTCTAGAGAGAGTTAGATTTAGCTCTTGGGGCTAACGGAATCAAGGGATATGGGGAGAAGGCAGGAACGGGGTACTGATTGTGGATGATCACCCATGATCTTATTGAATGGTGGTGCTGGCTCGAAGGGCTGAATGGCCTCCTCCTGCACTTGTTCTATGTTTCGATGATTGCTGGTTGGTGCGGACTCGGTGGGTCGAAGGGCCGAAGGGCCTGTTTCTGCGCTGTATCTTTAAACTAAATGAAACAAAACTTTCTGGTACATTGCCCTGTAACAATCTTCTCCCTCCCCCCCCCTCCCCCTCCTCTCGCAGGTGAACAAGCTGAGTTGGCATGTGCGATGCCTGGTTTGCAGTGTTTGTGGAATACCTCTCGGCAAACACTCCAGCTGCTACATTCAAGGAGCTGGAGATATTTTGCAAACTGGACTATTTCAGGTAACTGGACCCAGTGCAATTAGGTGGGACTCGTGTAGCTGGGACATGTCGGTCGGTGTGGGCAGTTGGGCCAAAGTTTAAGAATAAGGGGGAGGCCATTTAGAACGGAGTTGAGGAAAAACTTTTTTCACCCAGAAAGTTGTGAAGCTGTGGAATTCTCTGCCTCAGAAGGCAGTGGAGGCCAATTCACTGGACGCTTTCAAGAGAGAGTTAGATAGAGCTCTTAAAGATAGTGGAGTCGGGGGGTATGGGGAGAAGGCAGGAACGGGGTACTGATTGTGGATGATCAGCTATGATCACAGTGAATGGAGATGCTGGCTTGAAGGGCCGAATGTCCTCCTCCTGCACCTATTGTCTATTGAAACAAGCCCTTCGGCCCAACTTGCCCACACTGATCAACATGTCCCATCTACACTAGTCCCACCTGCCTGCATTTGGCCCATATCCCTCTAAACCTGTCTAATCTATGTACTTGTCCAAGTATCTTTTAAATGTTGATAGTCCCCTGCCTCAACTACCTCCTCTGGCAGCTCGATCCTTACACACACCACCCTCTGAAGGAAAAAGTCGCACCTCGAGTTCCTTTTAAATCTTTCGTCCCTCACATTAAACCTATCACTAATCAAGAAATTGTCAAACTCTGCTCTAAAATACCCAATGACAGCCTCCTCCATAGTCTGTGGCAATTAATTCCTCAGATTCTCCTCCCATTGACTAAAGAAATTCATCGTTGTCTTCTTTCTAAAGGTATGTCCTTTTATTCTGAGGCTATGCCCTCTGGTCCTAGACTCTCTGATTAATGGAAACATCCTGACCTTAGAGCAAAGAGTTAGAGATGGGAAGATAGACACAAACTCAGCGGGACAGGCAGCATCTCTGGAGAAAAAGGATTAGGTGACGTTTTGGGTTTGGGACCATCTTCAGGTCGGAAGAAGGGTCTCGACCCAGAATGTCACCCATTCCTTCTCTCCAGAGATGCTGCCTGTCCTGAGATGCTGAGTTACTCCAGCATTTTGTGTCTATCTTCTGTGTAAACCAGTTAGTTTCATTTATTGTCCCGTGTACTGAGGTACAGTGAAAAGCTTGTGTTGCATGCTAACTGGTCAGCGGAAAGACAACACATGATTACAATCAATTCATTCACAGTGGACAGATACAGGATAAGGGAATAACGTTTAGTGCAAGGTAAAGCCAGCAAAGTCCGATCAAGGATAGTCGAGGGTCACCAATGAGGTAGATAGTAGTTCAGCATAAGATCATACATCATCATGTGATAGGAGCAGACATTAGGCCATTCGGCCCGTCAAGTCTACTCCGCCATTCAATCATGGCTGATCTATCTCTCCCTCCTAACCCCATTCTCCTGCCTTCTCCCCATAACCCCTGACACCCGCACTAATCCTGAAACACTGCCCTCTGGTCATGGTGGGACGGTTCCGTTGCCTAATAACAGCTGGGAAGAAACTGTCTATGAATCTGTAGTTTCTGTGGTTGATAGCAAATTTGCAGATGATACAAAGCTGGGGGGCAGTGTGAACTGTGAGGAAGATGCTATGAGGTTGCAGGGTTGTGTGAGTGGGCGGATACATGGCAGATGCAGTTTAATGTGGATAAGTGTGAGGTTATCCACTTTGGTGGTAAGAATAGGAAGGCAGGAGTATTATCTGAATGGTGTCAAGTAGGAAAAGGGGACGTACAATGAGATCTGGGTGTCTTAGTGCATCAGTCACTGAAAGGAAGCATGCAGGTACAGCAGGCAGTGAAGAAAGCCAATGGAATGTTGGCCTTCATAACAAGAGGAGTTGAGTCTGGGAGCAAAGAGGTCTTTCTGCAGTTGTACAGGGCCCTAGTGAGGACCGTACCTGGAGTACTGTGTGCAGTTTTGGTCTCCAAATTTGAGGAAGGATATTGTTGCTATTGAGGGCGTGCAGCGTAGGTTTACTAGGTTAATTCCAGGAATGGCGGGACTGTCATATGTTGAAAGACTGGAGCGACTCGGCTTGTATACACTGGAATTTAGAAGGATGAGAGGAGATCTTATCGAAACATATAAGATTATTAAGGGGCTGGACACGTTAGAGGCAGGAAACATGTTTCCCAATGTTGGGGGAGTCCAGAACCAGGGGCCACAGTTTAAGAATAAGGGGTCGGCCATTTAGAACGGAGATGAGGAAAAACTTTTTCAGTCAGAGAGTTGTGAATCTGTGGAATTCTCTGCCTCAGAAGGCAGTGGAGGCCAATTCTCTGAATGCATTCAAGAGAGAGCTAGATAGAGCTCTTAAGGATAGCGGAGTGAGGGGGTATGGGGAGAGGGTAGGAACGGGGGGTACTGATTGAGAATGATCAGCCATGATCACAATGAATGGCGGTGCTGGCTCGAAGGGCCGAATGGCCTCCTCCTGCACCTATTGTCTGTTGATTCCCACACAGTTAGTTCTGAGTCCCTCCGGCCCCCGCTCGCTGCCCCCCCTGGCGTTTTCCCGCTGACCCCCACTGTTCCCACAGGCGTTACGGGGCGCGGTGTGCCCGGTGTGGGCGGCAGGTCCAGGCGACAGACTGGATCCGCAGGGCCCGGGGCAAGGTGTACCATCTGGCCTGCTTCGCCTGCTGCTCCTGCAAACGCCAGCTGTCCACGGGAGAGGAGTTTGCTCTGGTGGATGACAAGGTGGTCTGTCGGCTCCACTACAACTGGCTGGCGGACAGCGTCAACACTGGTAACGCTGCTGTACGGGGGGGGGGGGGGGGAGGTGACGGGGGGGAGGGATGGGTGATGGGGGGGGGAGGTGCGATGGGGGAGGTGGGGGGTGGGGAGGTGGGGAGGGGGGGAGGGAGGGATGGGTGATGGGGGGGGGAGGTTGCGATGGGGGAGGTGGGGAGGTGGGGAGGTGGGGAGGGGGGAGGGGGGGATGGGGCAGGTGGGATGGGGCAGGTGGGATGGGGCAGGTGGGATGGGGGAGGTGGGATGGGGAGGTGGGATGGGGCAGGTGGGATGGGGCAGGTGGGATGGGGCAGGTGGGATGGGGGAGGTGGGATGGGGGAGGTGGGATGGGGGAGTGGGGGAGGTGGGAGGGGGGAGGGGGGGAGGGGGGGAGGTGGGGGATGGGGGAGGTGGGATGGGGGGAGGTGGGGATGGGGGAGGTGGGATGGGGGAGGTGGGATGGGGGAGGTGGGATGATACTTAAAGGGAATAACGTGACTAATGTTTAGTGCGAAATAAAGCCAGTAACGTCCGATCAAAGATAGTCTGAAGGTCCCCAAAGAGGTAAATAGTAGTTCAGGACTGCTCTCTGGTTGGTGATAGGATGCTGCAGCTTTACAGACCCAACTATGCAAAACACACAAATATACTCTACAATAATATTTAATATAATAAACTAACGATCGGTATCATGAGGCAACTAGACCATAACAGTGCAAAACCAAAAGTGGGCAGTGCAACCACAGGCACAGTCCGTAGAAGATCACAGTTGCTGGGGTCAGTGTTGTGCGGTGTTCAACAGCCTGATGGTTGTTGGGAAGAAGCTGTTCTTGAACCTGGAGGTCACGGTTTTCAGGCTCCTGTACCTTCCTCCCGATGGTAGCAACGAGATGAGAGTGTGGCCAGGGTGGTGTGGGTCAGTGAGAGTGTGGCCAGGGTGGTGTGGGTCAGTGAGAGTGTGGCCAGGGTGGTGTGGGTCAGTGAGAGTGTGGCCAGGGTGGTGTGGGTCAGTGAGAGTGTGGCCAGGGTGGTGTGGGTCAGTGAGAGTGTGGCTGCCTTTTTGAGGCAGCGCCCTCCTGTAGATCCCTTCGATGGTGGGGGGGTCAGTGGATATTTTTAATAGATTGTTGATCAGTGCGGGTGTCAGGGGTTATGGGGAGAAGGCAGGAGAATGGGGGTTAGGTGGGAGAGATAGATCAGCATGATTGAATGGAGGAGTGGACTTGTTGGGCCGAATGGCCTAATCCTGCTCCTCCCATGACCTTCTGCCCTTCGATGGTGGGGGGTCAGTACCTGTGATGGACGGGGCAGTGCCCACCACTCTCTGTGACGTCCTCATTCCTGGGCGTTTGAGTTGCCATCTCCGGCTATGCCACCCGTTACTTGTGTCTCCAGACCGGGGGTGAAGTGGACCACACATCATACTGTTTGTTTTCAATGATTGCCAATGTTCTTGCATCGCACGGTTTGAGACGAGCTGCCATCTTGCAGGGCGGGGCGATGGTGAGGAGGAGGGGGTGGTGTCGGTGGACCAAGATGTGAGTCTGCCCCGGCCCACCAAGCGGGCACGGACCAGCTTCACCACCGAGCAGCTGCAGGTAACTGCCGGAGAGTTCATCCACGGCCCCGCCCCACGGTATGGACTTTGCCCGCCCCACTGCCCGCCCCCCTGCCCCGCCCCCCCTGCCCGCCCCCCCCTGCCCGCCCCCCCTTGCCCGCCCCCCTGCCCGCCCCCCTGCCCGCCCCCCTGCCCGCCCCCCCTGCCCGCCCCCCTGCCCGCCCCCTGCCCGCCCCCCTGCCCGCCCCCCTGCCCGCCCCCCTGCCCGCCCCCCTGCCCGCCCCCCTGCCCGCCCCCCTGCCCGCCCCCCTGCCCGCCCCCCTGCCCGCCCCCTGCCCGCCCCCTGCCCGCCCCCCTGCCCGCCCCCCTGCCCCGCCCCCCTGCCCCGCCCCCCTGCCCGCCCCACGGCCCGCCCCACTGCCCGCCCCACTGCCCGCCCCCCCTGCCCGCCCCCCCTGCCCGCCCCCCCTGCCCGCCCCCCTGCCCGCCCCCCTGCCCGCCCCCCCTGCCCGCCCCCCCTGCCCCGCCCCCCCTGCCCGCCCCCCCTGCCCGCCCCCGCCCGCATTACCCGCCCCCCGCCCGCATTTACCCACCCCCTGGCCCGCATTTACCGCCCCCCCCTGCCCGCATTTACCTGCCCCCCTGCCCGCCACACTTGTGTAATCAGTTTAGTTTGGTTTTGAGATGCGGCATGGAAAAAAGTGTTAAGGTCATGTGATAGGATCAGAATGAGGCCATTTGGCCCATCAAGTCTACTCCACCTACCAATCGTAGTTGATCTATGTGTCCCTCCTAACCATTTTTCCTGCTTTTCCCCACACCCCTGACACCATACTAATCAACAATCAGTGTTGGAAGGAACTGCAGATGCAGGTTTATACAAAGATAGACACACGGTGCTGGAGTAACTCAGTGGGACAGGCAGCACCTCTGGAGAAAAGGAATAGGTGACGTTTCTGTTCTCAGTCTGAAGGAGGGTCTCGACCTGAAACGTTGCCTATTCCTTCTCTCCACAGATGCTGCCTGACCCGCTGAGTTACTCTAGCACTCTGTGTCTAACTATAGAGGTTGTACGTTCTCACCCCGTGACCTGAGAGGGTTTTCTCCAAGACCTTTGGTTTCCCCTCACACTCCAAAAACGTACAGGTTTGGGGGCTAATTGGCTTGATACAAGTGTAAAATATCCCTAGTGTGTGTAGGATAGTGTTAATGTGCAGGGATCGCTGGTCGGTGTGGGACTCGGTGGCCGAAGGGCCTGTTTCGGAGCTGTATCTCTAGTTTAAAGTAAACTAAAATAAATATAGAAACACAGAAACATAGAAAATAGGTGCAGGAGGAGGGCATTTGGCCCTTTCGAGCCAGCACCGCCATTCAATGTGGTCATGGCTGATCATTCTCAATCAGTACCCCGTTCCTGCCTTCTCCCCATACCACCTGACTCCGCTATCCTTTAGAGCTCTATCTAGCTCTCTCTTGAATGCATTCAGAGAATTGGCCTCCACTTGCCTCTGAGGCAGAGAATTCCACAAATTCACAACTCTCTGGGTGAAAAAGTATCTTCTCAACTCAGTTTTAAATGGCCTCCCCCTTATTCTTAAACCATGGCCTCTGGTTCTGGACTCCCCCAACATTGGGAACATTTTTCCTGCATCTAGCTTGTCCTGTCCTTTTAATAATTGTATACGTCTCTCTAAGTGTTAGTGTGCGGGGATCACTGGTCGGGAGTGGGCTCGGTGGGCCGAAGGGCTTAGCTCCACGCCTGCATCTCTTAACCAAACTCAACTCTTTCCGCAGATGCTGTCTGAGCCGAGTGTTTCCAGCATTCTGTTTTTCATTTGTGCATGGGGTTGATCTTTGAGCGACCTGCACATGATCTAAACCACTGGCTGCCTCCAACACCTCTCTGTTCTTGTCCTGACAGATACTGCAAGTACAATTTTTCACAAGACAACAACCCTGATGCACAGATTCTGCAGAAGCTGGCCGAGGCCACCGCATTAAGCCGGCGAGTTATTCAAGTGAGTCCGTTGTAGGGACATAGAAAACAGGTGCAGGAGTAGGCCACTCGGCCCTTCAGACCAGCACTGCCATTCAACACGATCATCCACAATCAGTACCCCCATTCCTGCTTTCTCCCCATATCCCTTGATTCCGTTAACCGTAAGAGCTAAATCTAACTCCTCGCTTGAAAACTTCCAGTGAATTGGCCTCCACTGCCTTCTGAGGCAGAGAATTCCACAGATCACAACTCTCTGGTGAAAACGTTTTTCCTCATCTCAGTCCTAAATGGCCTCCCCTTATTCTTAAACTGTGGCCCCTGGTTCTGGACTCCCAACATTGGGAACATGTTTCCTGCATCTAGCTGGTCCAATCCCTTAATTTTATGTTTCTATAAGATCCCCTCTCATCCTTCTAAATTCCAGTGATCACAAGCCCAGTCGACCCATTCTTTCATCATATGACAGTCCCGCCACGTTTTGCTCCATTTTGAATAACTTGCGTTGAGGAATTGGGTTGAATGTACAAGATGTTAGTGAGGTCACACTTGGAGTATTATGTTCAACTTCCGTCACCCTGCTACTGGAACTAAGCCACTAGTCGGAACAATTTCTCAAGTGACAGGAGCAGAATTAGGGCCAATCTGCCCATCAAGTCCACTCCACCATTCAATCACGGCTGATCTATCTCTCCCTCCTAACCCCATTCTCCTGCCTTCTCCCCATAACCCCTGACACCCCGCACTGATCAACAATCTATCTCTGCCTTAACTATATCCACTGACTTGTGGCCTCCACAGCCGTCTGTGGCAAAGAATCCCACAGATTCACCACCCTCTGACTAAAGAAATTCTTCCTCAGCTCCTTCCTAAAGGAACGCCCCTTTAATTCTGAGGCTGTGCCCTCTGGTCCTAGACTCTCCCACTAGTGGAAACATCCTCTCCACATCCCACTCTATCCAGGCCGCTCACTGTTTGAGTGTAGATGGGCCATGTTGGTCGGCGTGAGCTAGTTCAGTTTCTAGTTTAGTTTATTGTCACGTGTGCTGAGGTACAGTGAGAAGCTTTTCTTGTTGCGTGCTATGCAGTGAGCGTAAAGCCTATCCGTGATCACAGCCAAGCTGTCCACAGTGTGCAGATACGTTGGGCTCCACGGCCTGTTTCTACGCTGCATGACTCTGTGACGTGATAATAATAATAATAATAATATTCATTTATTGTCATTGCAATGAGTACAACGAAATTAAAAAATAGCCAATCCTGACGGTGCGTACAAAACATATATGCAATAAATGCAAAAACAAATAAATACATAAATACAATTAATACAATTATGTTAAGTACAAAGATTTTTTAGTGTTGCCTAGTGCAAAGGTAGTGTTCAGTTCTCGTATGGCCCTGGGGTTAAAAAACTGTTTCTTAAGTCTGTTTGTTCGGGATTTGATCGACCTGAAACGTCCGACCAGAGGGCAGATGAACAAACAGACGGTGGCCGGGGTGGGATGGATCTTTTATTATTTTGCCTGCTCTACTGAGGCAGCGTAGGCTGAACAGGTGCTCCAGGGAGGGCAGTGATTTTCTGGGCCGTCGTGATGACCCTCTGAAGGGCCTTCCTGTCCTTTTCTGAGCAGCTGGCATACCATGTGGTTATACAGTATGCCAGCACACTCTCGATGGAGCAGCGATAGAAGGACAACATGAGCTTCTCCTGCAGGTTGGTTTTCCTGAGGATCCTCAGGAAGTGGAGTCTCTGCTGTGCCTTCTTTACTGTGGTGATGGTGTTGGTAGACCAGGTGAGATCCTCTGCGATGTGCGTACCCAGGAACCTGAAAGCTGGTACCCTTTCCACACAGACCCCATTGATGTAGAGCTGGGTCGTAATCTCCACTGGTTTTCCTAAAGTCAATTATAAGTCCTTTGTTTTGGAGGAGTTCAAGGACCAGATTGTTCACTGAACACCATGCTGCCAGCCTTTGGATTTCATCCCTATAGGCTGTCTCATCTCCTTCTGAGATAAGTCCAACCACAGTCGTGTCATCCGCGAACTTGATGATGGTGTTGGTGGGATGGGTGGTGGGGGTGCAGTCGTGAGTGTAGAGGAGTAAAGGATGGGGCTCAACACACAGCCCTGTGGTGAGCCGGTGCTCAGTGTAATGGTGGAGGAGAGGTGAGGGGCCTATTTTGACGGTCCTGGGGGCGGTTGGTCAGGAAGTCCTTGATCCATTGGCAGATGGTTTGGGAAAATCCCAAGGTCGGAAAGTTTGGTGACCAGTCTGCTCGGGATGACCGTGTTAAAGGCAGAGCTGAAGTCGAGGAAGAGCATCCTCACATAGCTCCCCTGGTGTTCAAGGTGGGTCAGTGCAGTGTGAAGAGCAGTGTCGATGGCATCCCCTGTAGACCTATTTGCTCTGTAGGCAAACTGGTGTGGGTCGAAGGTGGGTGGGAGGCTGGCTTTGATGTGCTGCAGGACCAGTCTCTCGAAGCACTTTGTGATGACCGGTGTGAGTGCTACCGGACGGTAGTCGTTAAGACTGCTGATGACAGACTTTTTCGGCAGTGGGATGATTATGGCGGACTTCAGGCAGGGAGGATGGTGGATTTTAAAAGGGACAGGTTGAAGATTTTTGTGAAGACCTCAGATAATTGGTCCTGCACATTCCCTCAGCACTCTGCCCGTCACACCATCGGGGCCCTGCAGCTTTCCTGGGATTCACTGCTCTGAGCACGCGCTTAACATCATACTCCTGCACAGTGAAGGTGTTGCTGTCAGGTGCTGGAGAGGGTGTAATGTCTGCCACTGTAGCTTTCACCTCGAAACGAGCAAAGAAACAGTTAAGTTCCTCAGCAGCGAGGCGTCGCCGTCGGCAGTCGTGCGGTTTGCTGGTCTTGTAGTTGGGTGATGTGCTGGATGCCTTGCCATACCCGCCGTGGGTCATTGTTGGAGAAGTGGTCTTCAATCTTCCTCTTGTAGGACGCTTTGGCATCCTTGATGCCTCTCTTCAGGTTGGTTCTAGCAGCACTGTATAGAGCTCTATCACTAGACCTGAAGGCGGTGTTACGGTCCTTGAGGAGAGACCTGACATCCTTTGTCATCCAGGGTTTTTGATTTGGGTACAACCGGATGCGTTTGTCGACGGTGACATTGTCAACACAGTTTTGGATGTAGCAAAGTACAGTTGATGTGTACTCCTCCAAGTCCTGATCCTCAAAAATATCCCAGTTGGTCCTTTCGAAGCAATCCTGCAGCTGCGAGGAAGCTCCTTCAGGCCATGTCTTAACAGTCTTTATGGTGACTGGAGCTTTCCTCCTGAGTGGGGTGTATGCTGGGGTTAGGAATATGGACAGGTGATCTGACTGCCCCAGGTGTGGTAGTGGTGCTGACCTGAACCCCTTCTTAATATTTGAGTAAACCTTGTCTAGTGTGTTTTTCTAGTTCTAGACTCTAGTTCTGTAATCTCTCTAGAGATGAACGTTTTCTGAAAACCAAAATGCTGTTTCAGGTTTGGTTTCAGAACTGCCGAGCTCGACACAAAAAGCACGTTGGTTCAAGCCAACTGCCCGCTGCACCAGCGTCCACAACTCACATGGACAACCTCTCACCGCACACGATGGACCAGCTGGCATTCACTACCTACGGGGCACCTGATGGGCAGATTCTGGCCACCCTGCACACCTACATGGACCGTGAGTTGAGTTCAGGTGATATGATGAGTTGATATGTCTTTGGCCAGCTGACCACCCAATGGTATGAATATTGATTTCTCCAACTTCAAGTAACCTTCCATCCCCTCTCTCTGTATCCCACTCCCACCCAAGACGTACCAACTTCAAAGTCGTCTTGAGTCTCATTGGCTGTAACCTGTTTGCACCTAGCCCACAGCTAACAGTGGACTATTTCCCTTATCATTGTTACTTTGTTCTACAGTATATCTCTCTACATCACTGTCTATATCTCTCACTTCCCTTTCCCCGACTCTCAGTCTGAAGAAGGGTCTTGACCCGAAACGTCACCCATCCGTGTTCTCCACAGATTCTGCCTGACCCGCTGAGTTACTCCAGCACTCTGTGAAACGTCACGATCCATGTTCTTCAGAGATGCTGCCTGACCCGCTGAGTTACTCCAGCACTCTGAAACGTCACCCATCCCTGTTCTCCACAGATGCTGCCTGACCCGCTGAGTTACTCCAGCACTCTGTGAAACGTCACCTATCCATGTTCTCCACAGATGCTGCCTGACCCACTGAGTTACTCCAGCTTAGAGCTGCTCCCATACAGATACCCGGGTTTGATCCTGACTACAGGTGCTGTCTGTGCGGAGTTTGTACATTCTCCCTGTGACTACGTGGGTTTTCTCTGAGTGCTCCGATTTCCTCCCACACTCCAAAGACGTGTAGGTTGATTGGCTTCGGTAAGTTGTAAAATTGTCCCTAGTGTGTGTAGGATAGTGTGATCGCTGGTCAGCCCGGACCTGCTGGGCTGAAGTGCCTGTTTCCATGCTATCTCCAAGGCTCTAGAAGCCATAGAAGTGGATTGAATTATGACTTTCGAAAGATATTTGTGCAGATATATGGCTAGGAAGGGTTTGGGTTTAGTTTATTGTCATGTGTACAGTGAAAAGCCTTTTTTGCATGCTGACCAGTCAGTGGAAAGAAAATGCATATGTAAGAAAAAAAACTGCAGATGCTGGTTAAAATCGAAGGTAGACACAAAATGCTGGAGTAACTCAGCAGGTCAGGCAGCATCTCGGGAGAGAAGGAATGGGTGACGTTTCGGGTCGAGACCCTTCTTCAGACTGATGTCAGGGGAGGGGGCGGGACTTTGTCTGAAGAAGGGTCTTGACCCGAAACGTCACCAATTCCTTCTCTCCAGAGATGCTGCCTGACCCACTGAGTTACTCCAGCATGTACAAATAGAAATAAAAAAACACGTTTGTTACAAAATTCTTACATAGCTTCAATTTTTAACCTGCGTGGGTTTTCTCCGAGATCTTCGGCTTCCTCCACACTCCAAAGACGTACAGGTATGTAGGTTAATTGGCTGGGTAAATGTAAAAATTGTCCCTAGTGGGTGTAGGATAGTGTTAATGTACGGGGATCGCTGGCGGCACGGACTTGGAGGCCGAAAAGGCCTGTTTCCGGCTGTATATATATGATATGATATGATATGATAACTCCCTCTTAAATATAGCCAATGAACTGGCCTCAACTACCTTCTGTGGCAGAGAATTCCACAGACTCACCACTCTCTGTGTGAAGAAATGTTTTCTCATCTCGGTCCTAAAAGACTTCCCCCTTATCCTTAAGCTGTGACCCCTGGTTCTGGACGTCACCCATTCCTTCTCTCCAGAGATGCTGCCTGTCCCGCTGAGTTACTCCAGCATTTTGTGTCTACCTTCGGTTTAAACCGGCATCTGCAGTTCCTTCCTACACATTTCTCTGAACCCTATTCCTGTTTGAATTGAATAAATCTTGTTTTGATTAAAACGCCTTCCTCTCTCTCTCCCCCCTCAGAGGTTCAGTGTCATAGTGTAGAAGTTGGGAGTCATGTTGCAGTTGTATAAGACGTTTGTGAGACCGCATTTAGAATATTGTGTTCAGTTCTGGGCACCATGTTATAGGCAAGATATTGTCAAGCTTGAAAGGGTCTAGAGAAGATTTACGAGGATGTTGCCAGGACTAGAGGGTGTGAGCTACAGGGAGAGGTTGAGCAGGCTGGGTCTCTATTCCATGGAGTGCAGGAGGATGAGGGGTGATCTTATAGAGGTGTACAAATCATGAGAGGAATAGATCGGGTAGATGCACAGAGTCTCTTGCCCAGAGTAGGGAATCGAGGACCAGAGGACATAGGTTCAAGATGAAGGGGAAAAGACTTGATAGGAATCTGAGGGGTAACGTTTTCACACAAAGTGTGTGGTGGGTGTATGGAACAAGCTGCCAAAGGAGGTAGTTGAGGCTGGGACTATCCCATCGTTTAAGAAACAGTTGGACAGGTACATGGATAGGACAGGTTTGGAGGGATATGGACCAAACGTGGACAGGTGGGACTAGTGTAGCCGGGACATGTTGGCCGGTGTGGGCCAGTTGGGCTGAAGGGCCTGTTTCCACACTATCACTCTATGAATAACATCATCTGGCTGTGTCCCAGAGCTCAGTGTGCCTTCTAGCATCTGCAGTTCATTCCTGCCCACCACAAGAGTTTGAGTTTGAGCTTGTTCTGGTTTCTCCAACAGCACACTCCCCGACCCTCGGGTTTCTGGATCACGACCTCCCTTTGATGAGTGAGTTGGCCCCGAGTCACGCCTGAATCTCCTTCGATTGACTTTTCACTGTGGATGAAGATTGGAGCAAGCTTTGTTGGACAAACTTCCCCTCCACGTCTTGTATTTATTGATGTTTAGTTGAGCACTTTGATTCATACTTGGTGACACGCGTGCCAAATGTTTACAATCCCGACTGTGTGTGAGTATGTGTGTGTAAATGTCACACCAGTCTCTATTGCTAAGTTATTGTTGAGAGTATTCCGTTTGCAAAGCCCTGTGTTTTATGCCGTTGATTATTGTAAAGAATCCTGCCGTAACTTTCACTCTTTTTCCCCTTGGCATCTTTTTGGATTCGGAGCCTTAAAGAAAAATAAACATTTGCTGCTGTTGTTTCCAGTTCAGTCTTGTTGAATGGAACTTGCTGCCAGTGTTCAAAGAGCAGCTCTTTCATTCCGGAGGAGGAGGAGGAGGGGAGAGGAAGTTTGCACGCACATTAAATAAACAAAATGCCTTGGTATCAATGAGAGCAAATGCTTTCTAGTTGATTCATCCTCGTATCTCCAGATAAATGTCACTGTTTCTGAGAATAAATAGTTCGCTTTAGTTCATTGTCACATAGAAACAAGGTGCAGGAGTAGGCCATTCAGCCCTTCGAGCCTGCACCACCATTCAATATGATCCCTTTAGCCACAAGGGCCACATCTAACTCCCTCTTAAATATAGCCAATGAACTGGCCTCAACTACCTTCTGTGGCAGAGAATTCCACAGATTCACCACTCTCTGTGTGAAGAAATGTTTTCTCATCTCGGTCCTAAAAGACTTCCCCCTTATCCTTAAGCTGTGACCCCTGGTTCTGGACTCCCCAACATCGGGAACAATCTTCCCGCATCTAGCCTCTCCAACCCCTTAAGAATTTTATATGTTTCTATAAGATCCCCCCTCAGTCTTCTAAATTCCAGCGAGTACAAGCCTCGTGTACCGAGTCACATGTACCGAGCGAGGTACAGTGAGAAGCTTGTGTTGCGGGTTATCCACTCAGCGGAAAGACAAGACGTGATTACAATCGAGCCGTCCACAGTGTAGATACAGGATAAGGCAATAACGTTTAGTGCAAAGTGAAGCCAGCAAAGTCCGATCAAAGATAGTCCGAGGGTCACCAATGAGGTAGATGGGAGGTCAGGACCGCTCTCTAGTTGGTGAGAGGACGGTTCAGTTGCCTAATAACAGCCGGGAAGAAACTGCCCCTGAATCTGGAGGTGTGCGTTTTCTCTTGAGTGTGCAGCCCCCCTCTGGAGCTGACGGCAATCGTTGCGGGAGAGATTGGAGAGCAGCAGATAGATCACAGGCA